>NC_092240.1:31022542-31025042 GCF_036320965.1 Panulirus ornatus
AGAGAGTTCGGTAGGTGACGGGAGGGAACAGTATGAAGGATCGGCAAATGAAGGAAGCGACAAGGTGAACAATGGGGTAATGCGAGATGACGGTACGGTGAAGATGTGACACAATACACTTTGGGATGTGGCAGGATGTAGGGGTCAGGCACGGTGACAGCGGTGCTGGATGTATGTGGCAAGGTAAAGGGCGCGCCCGGGGGGAAGTGTGCACTTACGAAGAAGGAGTTACCAGGAGAGGATGGGAAGTGATCACAGTGTGATGAGAGTGAAGAGCTGGATGCAATGAAGGGAGGGGTAACAGGGCAGATGTAAGTGGGACAGCGGTGGATGGCAGGACTCATGTGAGTAGAAGAGTGGTGGATGGCAAGACAGATGTGGGTGAAAGAGAGACGAATGGCAGAACATATGTGGGTTGCAAGTTCAATGTGGGTGGAAGAGCTGCGGGTGGCTGGGTTGATGTGAGTAACAGTACGGAGGTGGGTGGAGGGCAGATAAGAGGATGTGGGTAGGAGGCTGGGAAGATGTTAGTGGAAGGGTGGAGGAAGACGGCAGGGTGGAAGGAGTGGCCAAGTAGGAGTGTGGTCTGGGAGAAAGGATGGCAGGGTGGAGGCATAGAGGAGGATGAAGCGTAGTGGGAGAAGGAAAGGGGACACGGCAAAGGGGCACCACGGTGATAAGGGGGTAATAAGAGATGGTGTGAGGGATTACAAGGTGGAAGGGTGGCAAGGGTGGCACGATAGCCCTTGACTAAGGTTGGAAGGGAAGGGAGGGCAAGCAGGGTGGATGAGTAGGAGAAGGAGGGTCAGCAGGGTTGAAGTGTCAACGGGGTAGTAGGGGGGGTTATAAAGAAGAGGAAGGTAGCAAGTTGGAGAATAAACTCAGTGGCTACGGCGTAGTTTATGGCACTGGGAATATATCTTAGTGTGGTGTGAAAGTGACCTGGGGCAATAAGCAGAGGTTTGACAGCAACTCAAGAAAAAAAAAAATCCCTAGTCATACAACAGTTTTTACAAGAATGAAAAACTATATACATCAGTTAGGAATTAAGGTTATGAAAAATGTAATTCGGAGGCTGAGGGACTGTAAACAACAGCAGCAGTGGTCACAATGGAGTTAACATGACTCAAAACCTCAAGAAATCAAAAGATATTCAAAAGCAACCGAACTAAAGCAGCAATGAAACGAGGTTTATGGAAACCAAAATAGCACTAATTACAGTGAAAACGATTGTTTAGCATTACAGTCCGACTGGATGATTGATATAATGAGTATAATCAAAACAACAACCAGTAATTTAAGAAGGTAATAAAAGGAAAACAACACACATAATTCACGAAGGTAATAAAACGTAAACAAGACTAGTGAAAATAATATGACCAGTGAACACCAAATAAATTCGTGGAGAGCTTCAACACTCAGTAGGGGACGAGGGCGACGAAAAAACACACGAACATCAGTGTAACACAAAGATCAGGTTAAGCTCAAACGTTCAAATTCACGGCGCTGTCAAACTATGATTAGCAGCCATCGAGAGAATCACATCCAAGATAAGATCATCGATGGGAAAGAGTTCAACTGGAAACGAAAAGAATCATTTACGTCACGTCAACAAGAAGAAAAAACATGAGTTCAAAAAGGCATACCAAGTGTCTCACTAGGAGTGAAACAAATCATTTGCCACAGCAGGAACCAAAACAACACGAAGAACAGAGCCTTTGAGGGAATATCCTTAAGTCATATCCTAGCTGCAGCGCTCCTGCCTGCTACGCAGGGGTCCCGGGTTCGATCCTGGCTGTTGGAGGTTTTTATGATATATGAAAGTACGCGTTCATATGCATTATATTTGTGTGTGTGTGTGTGTATATATATATATATATATATATATATATATATATATATATATATATATATATATATATATATATATATATATATCCATAAACAAATTAAACAACCATGGAGACATCACACACCCCTGCCGCAAACCTACATTCACTGAGAACCAATTACTTTCCTCTCTTCCTACACGTACACATGCCTTACATCCTCGATAAAAACTTTTCACTGCTTCTAACAACTTGCCTCCCACACCATATATTCTTAATACCTTCCACAGAGCATCTCTATCAACTCTATCATATGCCTTCTCCAGATCCATAAATGCTACATACAAATCCATTTGCTTTTCTAAGTATTTCTCACATACATTCTTCAAAGCAAACACCTGATCCACACATCCTCTACCACTTCTGAAACCACACCGCTCTTCCCCAATCTGATGCTCTGTACATGCCTTCACCCTCTCAATCAGTACCCTCCCATATAATTTACCAGGAATACTCAACAAACTTATACCTCTGTAATTTGAGCACTCACTCTTATCCCCTTTGCCTTTGTACAATGGCACTATGCACGCATTCCGCCAATCCTCAGGCACCTCACCATGAGTCATACATACATTAAATAACCTTACCAACCAGTCAACAATACAGTCACC